>NC_081408.1:102444871-102480842 GCF_030272615.1 Cryptomeria japonica | reverse complement strand
CTAAGCTTTATTTTTTAAAATTATAGATATTTGTGAAAAAAAATTATTGAACCAATTGTCTTACAAATATGGGTGAAAGTGTTAATACATGATACTGGAAAAAGTTAAGATGAAGATGAATTGCAAATTTGTCAATTGACTAATGGACTCTTTGACTTTGACTTTGACATTGACATGACATTTAATTTAAACCAAATAAAACTGTAATATTATTGCATCAATAATCAAATTAATTACAAATAATTATACCAAAAAAATTTAAATATTACCTTAAAATCAAAAGATACCTTGTTTACATTTCTATGAAACCATTGAACTTATATCAAATTCGTTTACCTAATGAGATTATTAAATGTAGGAAAAACTAGGTTTCAAATTACCTTGCAGCCATATTAATGTATCGAAGCTTCAATAATAAGACATTCCTTGGCTCGGTTGTAAGCTTACTAAGGGGATTGGATCTCTGAATCAATCTCCTTTTCAATAAAAAAAAAATTAATTTATATTATTTTTTATTCTATTTTGTTCGATGATAGATCTTAAGGGAATGACAATGTGCTTTCAGATCAGTATTTCTATATGGTGATTCATTTTCTATTAGTCCCATAAAGATTAAGTAGAGTCTTCAGTATGATTTTTAATTATATTCTTCACTTTAATTGATCAAATGAACAAGTAACTAATAGAGTTTGATATATGGCCAACATTTATTTAATATTTTTCCTAACAAAGGTGCACACTGGTTGACACTGATAGAGAATGAAGAATTGAATAGACAAGTGTAGGAGTTGTTGACGAAAGGTTTGATCAGGGAAAGTTTGAGCCCTTGTGCAGTACCAGCAATATTAGCACCTAAGAAGAATGGAGAATGGAGAATGT
Source organism: Cryptomeria japonica (assembly GCF_030272615.1). Lineage (NCBI taxonomy): Eukaryota > Viridiplantae > Streptophyta > Pinopsida > Cupressales > Cupressaceae > Cryptomeria > Cryptomeria japonica. The sequence continues at coordinate 102,479,963 of NC_081408.1, read as the reverse complement.
TTACTGATTCAAGAGCAATAAACAAGATCACAGTGAAATACCGATTTCCTTTGCCTAGGATGGATGACATAATGGACTGCTTGAGTGGATCAAAATACTTTACAAAGATAGATTTTTAGAGTGGATATCATCAGATCAGGATCAGAGAAGGTGATGAGTGGAAGACAAAATTTAAGACAAATGAAGGACTGTATGAATGGTTGGTGATGCCCTTTGGATTGACTAATGCATCGAGTACTTTTCACGCTACTGATGAATGGGGTATTGAAGAAATTATTGGGTAAGTTTGTTATTGTGTATTTAAATAACATTCTGATTTTCTATAAGACAAAAGAGGAGCATTTGTTGCAGTTAAGACAAGTTTTGCATAGATTGAGAGAGGAGAAGTTGCTGATCAATATTGAAAGAAGCGTGCTTTCATGAAGGATGAATTAGTACCTTTTCCTTCAAGAATTTACACCTTATAGAAATTGTACCTTATAGAAATGTGTTTTGATTTGGAATGAAATACCAAATTCTTTGACATATCAATAGTAGCAGTATTATCATAGTGAATAACAATAGGCTCATCATAACTTATCCTTATATCTTTTAGCATTTGTTTCATCCATAAAATTTGAGTACAGTTGGTAGCAGCAGCTACATATTCCGCTTCAGCAGTAGATAATGAAGTACATGATTGTTTCCTTCTAAGCCATGATACCAACTTATTCCCAAGAAAGAATGCACCACCGATAGTGCTCTTCCTATCATCCACATCTGATACCCAATCAGAATCTATATATGCTGATAATCTAAAGTCATCATTCTCTGGATACCATAACCCGAGGTCTATTGTACTTGCCAAATACTTGAATATCCTCTTAACAACAATATCATGAGTTTCTCTAGGATCTTACTGAAATCTAGAGGCAATACAAACAACATTCATAATATCAGGTCTAGCCTGAGTTAAGTACATTAGTCCACCAATCATTGATTTGTATCTACTTGGATTCACTTTAGGGGATTCATCATCCTTTGACAATTTACAACTGGTTATTATAGGAGTATCGACATGTTTGTAATTTTCAAGTCCAAATTTCTTAGGTAACTCCTTCACATACTTAGTTTGACAAATGAAAATACCTTTATCAGTCTGAGTAAACTACAAACCTAAGAAAAATTTCATCTCACCAATCATAGACATTTCAAATTCATTCTTCATATCATCAACAAATTTCATACATAGACTATCTTCTCCTCAAAAAATGATATCCACAAAGACTTCAATGATCAGTATGTCATCATGCTCAATTTTGTAATATAGGTTACTATCAGCATTACCTTGGCTAAAACCAAGCTTAGAAGGATATTTGTCCAATCTAGTATGCCATGCCCTAGGGGCTTGTTTTAGTCCATATAAAGCTTTCTTCAATCTGCAAACCATGTCCATGTCTTCTGATAAAGAAAATCCATCAGGTTGCTCAATGTAGACTTCCTCTTCAAGATATCCATTCAGAAATGCGCATTTAACATCCATCTGATATACTTTGTAGTTCTTGTGTGCGACATAAGCAAGAAAAAGTCTTACCGCTTCAATTCTTGCAACCGGGGCATAAGTCTCACCATAATCAACTCCTTCTTCCTGTGAATAACCTTTTCAAGACAATATAGACTTGTTCCTCACAATTTGACCTTCCTCATTCAATTTATTCATGTAACCCATTTAGTTCCAATAATGTTCTTGTATTTAGGTCTAGGAACTAGTTCCCATGTCTTATTCTTTTCAATCTAATATAATTCTTCTTCCATTGCTTTTATCCAATTTTCATCTTTACTTTCTTCAATAAATGATTTTGGTTAAATTTGAGAAATCAAACATACCTCTTCAGTAGCTAGCCTTCTCCTAGTCATCACACCTTTGCTTTTATCTCCAATTATTTGATCTTCAGAATGATTTAGTTTCACATACCTAGGAGTCTTTTAATTTTCCTGATTTACTAACTCTTTCTATTGTTCCACTATCACAATTGAGTTTTCTAATGTTATCGGAGTGTTAGGTTCACTATTTTGAGCAGCTTCATGCATTACCGGTTTAGGTATGATAAATTCATCTTCCGGTCCACAATCATATGATCTGATCTGATTACTGCCATGTTCATTCACCTTGACATTTATACTCTATGTTATCCTATTCAATATTTTGTTATAACATCTATATTCTTTTGTCTTGGTAGAATAACCCAAAAATATTCCTTCATCACTTCTAGGATCAAATTTTCCCAATGCATCATCTCTTCTAATGTAACATTTACTTCCAAAAATTCTGAAATATCTGACAGTAGGAGTGACCAATCCATAATTCATAAGGAGTCTTATCAGTATCATCTTTTATGTGTACTCTATTGAAAGTCTATACAACTATATGGACAGCTTCCCTCCAATAAATATCAGACAATTTAGCTTCTATCATCATATTCCTTGCCGCATCCAGTATGGTTATGTTCTTCGTTTCCATCAATCCATTCCGCTATGGAGTCCTAGATGCAGAAAGTTGTCTTCTGATTCCATTCTTCTCACAAAAGTTGTTGAATTTTATTGGATGTAAACTCACCACCTTGATCTAATCTCAAACACTTTATCTTCAATCATGTCTCAGTCTCAACCATAGTTTTAAAGATTTTGAATTTCTCAAAAGCTTCAGATTTTGCTTTCAAAAATGCTACCCACATCATTCTAGAATAATCATCAATAAGTAACATAAAGTATATGTCAACTTGAAAACTTTTATTCATTGTTGGTCCACACATATCAGTATAAATAAGATCAAGAATTTCATTGGATTTATCATGTATGCTTCTAAAAGAAGTTATGACTTCCTTACCCATTTGACATTCTCTACATACTAGATTATGAGGTTTGACAATTTTGGGAAAATCTCTGACAACCTGTGTTGAATTGATCTTCACTATGCAATCAAAATTTACATGACACATCTTCTTATGCCATAACCAACTTTCATCAATCTGAGCAATCAAGCAAGCTTTCTCACTAGAGTTCAAAGGAAAGATGTTCCATTGGTCTGGGTTCCAGAAGCAATTTCCAATCCAGATCTATTGATGATCTTACATTTCTCATCCTTGAATTGTAAATGAAATTCTCTATCCACCATTTGACCTCCACCTAAAAGATTATGCCTTAAGCCTTCAACATGATAAACATTATCAATGTTTGTCTTACCATCCATTGATATTTTTTCCTTGCCTTTGATTCTACATGCCTTGTTGTCTCCAAATTTGACTTTAATCCACCATCAAATTCTTGTAGTGATAGAAATTTTCTCTTGTCACTAGTCATGTGATGTGACCATCCACTGTCTATAACCCATTCATCCTTTTCTTCAATGTTAGCAGCTAAATCCTTTTCCTTAGTATGAGTTATTTAAATGGCAGGTTTCAAAGGATCATCCTTGATAGCAATGAAAACCGATTCCTTACCGGAGGCAGCTCCATTACCAGTTCTACTCACAAGTTCATCATCATCATCATTAGTAATACCAAAACCATCATCACCAACATAATAGCATGATTTATCCTTATTCCTTCTTAATCTAGGTATGTTCTGATATTTTGGATTAAGCTTATAACTCTTCACAAATATTTTATGATTCCTAGTAGCTCTTCCAGAGTATCTAGAAGCAAAATGACCAATCTTATTGCATGAAAAACATTTAAATGGGACTTTTCCTTCATACTGTTAAAGTAGCATCTCCTAATGCTTGATACAGTTTCGGTTAAGCAGAGATGTCTACCCTACAATACAAAAACCTTCACCGAATGATATGTCACTTATTCACACATAAACCTTCCTCTGATAATGCAGACATAGCCATCAATCCCATCCATGTATCGATATACAAATTACATGAATAAGTCACCTATAAATACAGATCATCAACCTTACTGACAAGATTGACAAACCCCATAAACCAATAATAATAAAAATTATATTACATGGTATCACAAGACCAATATTATGATTTACATTCCATAGCATGGACCTAAATCAAGTAACCAAACAATTCCATCCGCCAGAAATTCTGCTAAGACCAAAATCCAACAGGCTTCACCAGCCGATAGAAACCCTTAGTAAAGTAACACAAAAAGTCTAACCAGATCCAAATAGGACCACCATAACATCATGCCAACCAAAGAAAAGTCACCAAACACTTGGAAAATGATCAAGAAACACCTTTAGCATGATAGAAACTGATTCCATCAGGTGAACCAAAATTGACTGACCAAAACACCAAATATGTCTTATTAGTAAAGCTAACTAGCACTAGGAAATACCAACCAGGAACATAATCAATAGTTACCAGAGCACCAAAACATGAACAAATAGAATATGGAAAATAGATAACCATCCAGAGTAAGCATCCAAAACCGATTCTAGATATTTGATCATATTGGATTAGAAGCATAGCCAAAACCAAGATGATCACCAAGACTAATCGGGATAGCCTCCAATGGGGATACAGTGTTGACATCAATGACAACACTTAACCAAATCCACCATTTTGCCAACATTAAGATCCTAATATTGGGGGCATGGCTTCTCAAAAATAGTAGTGTCTTATCTCCTTGTGATCTTGTTCCTAATTGCTCCTCGCTTTCATCTTTCTAATTTACCACAAGTATTTACGTAGGCTCAGACTCCCGTTAAAGTGGGGGTTGAATGTAGCATCATAAATTATAACCCATATAATTTACACCTTATGTTTATGTTCCTACTTTAGCATGTCCTATCTCCATACACTCTCTAGGTTTTTTTTCACTTCCTTCTCCAACTCTGATGTTATGAACACCATTTGGTGGACCCCATATTGAAGGTCCCTTCCCCATTTCCCTTTGTATTGGTCTTGTTTGCTAGAGGAATAGGGCATGGATCACCTTGGTTTGGACCAAGGCACCCCAAAATGCTTTGGTCCCCATTAAACACGCCTCAATTTGAACTAGGGTAGGCCCTTTATCTCCCCGATAGATTTTGGTCCCCATGCCTCAATTTGACCATTGGAGGTCAACCTAATCGGTAATTTACATAGGGAATCCTATATGAATACATCCTATCAATTAATTTTAACCTTGATATAAACAAACTATCCATAATATTCATGCATCCATGAATTATTCACCATCAAGCATTTTCAAAGATTCAAGGTTGCATTTCATCATTTAAGCACTGTAGAGAAAAGTTACATCAATATTCATGCAAGCATGTGTGTGTTATTATGTTTTCATGTTCATATGTATGTCTTGCCATTACGTTTAAGATATGTGATTACATTGAAAGAGCATTGCATCATCAATCCTTCTATCAACCATTGCAAACATGAGGTATATCTCCTTAGCACTTTCGTATTTGCATTGTTTTATTCAAGGTTAATTCCTATTTCATGGTTTGACCTAAGGCAAACCCCTATCCACAATATTCTTCCTCTCTTTTGGTGTACATGGAACAGATATAGGAGGTGTACTCTATGATTTCGATAGAGTCGACAATGGCAAATGGGTTTAGCTTTTGATGGAGGAAAATTTGGAAGACTAAGATAGATTTGTACTACCTAGTCCTGAAAAATCAGGCCAAACTTCTGGGAATAGGTTCTAAATCTCTTTTTTTTCCCAAATACAAGTTTGTGGCTCTATGGGAAATCTGTAGACTTACCATTCCTTAAATTACTTCAATTGTTCCTTATTTTTCCCTAATTTACAATTATCAATCCACTTCAACCTTGGAAAGAGGAAAACCCTAAAACATAACCCCCAAGTGAAACTAATTGGACTTTTAGCCCTTTCCTTATTTAGATTATGGCTAGATCTATTAGGGTCACACCTCTTTGCATATGTTTTGGTTAATTTGGTATTTTTTTGTACTTTTATTATCTTAATTAAAATCCTAATTCTTAAATTACACTATTAAAGTTATCTTATCACATCAAGAATCAAACATTCTCAATCATTCAAGCCAACATTTTATCAAACCATATTCTTCAAGCATCATGGAGAAAATCGCATAAACTTTCATGAAATCATATTTTCATGTTTGGTTCTTCTATGTGTTGTCATGCTATTACATCAACATTTATGATCACATATAAAGAGAATTGCATCATCAACGCATATCAATCGTTTCAGATTTGAGGTATATCATCTAACATTTATTTTAGAATTTGCATTTCCTATTTCAATAAGATTCAAGGTTAATTCCTAAACTACGGTTTGACTTAAGGCAAATCCACATCAAAAAACACTATTTCCTCCTTTGTGTGTTCAATAAATTGATTCAAGAGTTGTGATTGAAGAAGTTGATAGAGTAGATGGAGACAATCAAACTTTTTAGATTTTGAAGTATTCAAAAGTGGAGGACCAAGTCAGTCAAAACCTCCTAATCCCAAGAATTTTTGACAAGTTTTTGACAATAGATTTTGTGTGTCATCATGATTTGAAAAATATTCATTTAGTTTACTCCCAATATTTGCAGGATCAGGTTGATCTACACCTCCTGGTCTTGATAATTCCACCTAAACTTTCCATCTGAGGTTTTTATTTGCTTTGTATCCTCATATCCAAGTTTGTAGTTCTACATGATGTCTAGAACTTATTATTACTGTTATTTTGTGTCAAATTCTCACAGTTTATCCTAGATCTAGCATTACAATTCAAACCTAATTCAAACTCAATTTCAACTCAAACAAATGAGGAACTAATCTAATATGTATTTAGCCCCTTTAGGATTGGAACAATCAAATTTGATTTCCTCCTTTAATGTTTGATGGTTTTATGAAATTAGTGGCTTTATTAACCTAGTTGGTGAAGTCTTAATTTCACCACCTTACACATCTGCAAGTGTGGTTGGAAGTCACAATCATCTAACAATTTGTATGAGACCATATTGTTGGATTAAATATTATTTACTCATGCTTAAGTCCAACTTAGGCATTTATCATATAATACTTTTAGTTGCATTTAATGGTTTTAGTTGCATAGTTGTCAGTAGTAGGTTTGTACCTACCCTTGCATGCTATTAAGACACTTGCTCACATCTAGTGTTCTATTCTCTCATGCTCTTTCCTATTTAAGAAAGGCTATTTTATATTGTAATTCATCCCAGTAATAACATTTATCTTTCCTAGTGAAATCCATGAGAAAGGCTATTTTATATTGTAATTCATCCCAGTAATAACATTTATCTTTCCTAGTGAAATCCATGTGTGTGTGTGGAAGCTATTCTAGTCATGATCCCTGGTTGGGAGCATCACTCCAACATGGTATCAGAGAAATTTGGCATGCTTTTCTTTTTTATATGAGACATTCACAAAACCTTGTTGAGATCCTATCTAGGCTTGACTATGTAATTATTTCTACATTTATTCATAGGAGATTCATTGTTGGTGATTGATTTTTTTTAAGAAATTTAATATTTCGCCTTATTTTATTGGTTGCATCAATTATTTGGTGGTCATTTGTATTTTGTGAGGTGACTTCATTCATCAAACCGATTTCATTTCTTTGGTTTGGCTAAATATTAGCACATAGTGAATATCATATTGGTGGCCCTTTCCTTTTCAAAGTGTAGATCTAGCTCTTTATGTAGATTAAGCTTCATTTCAATGAGTCAACCTATGATCAAACCCAATTGAGAGCCTCTATTTCTTTGATTGACCATTGTACCTAGGTCACATGTTTTTACAAAACAGTGATGGGCAAACTTTATATTATTGTATGTATGTCAAATCATCATTTGGTGGCAACCTATCTTTCTTTATTGTTTATGTCCATTTTATTTCTTACTCGACTTCAATTTTCTTGAAGAATATTGGTGATCAAGATTCATTTCCAGTACATCCAATTTAGGTGTATTGGATTAGGTTGTTCATAATGGGTTTATAAACTATATTCTGAGATCTATACATAGTTTTGTTTCTTCCCAAGGAGAGACAAGTGATTTGTAAGTATTAGATCTTGTTTTGTCTTCAAACACTTACCATTCTTGTAGGAGATTATTCAATGTGGGGGGATACATAGTCTCTCGGTTTTCCTCCTATGGGGAGTTATTGGTTGGATTCTGATGATGGATTTAGTTCTTAGGGGTATTGCTATTGAATCTAATACTTTATTCCTCACTTGTATATGATTTGCATTATCTCTTTTTTGGAGAGGATTTTGTCCCACATGGTTTTCTCCTTTTCTCTATTTGTAAGAGATTAGTTGCATGATTAATTGTGAATGAGTACCTAACATGGCCTAGTTATTAGGACCCATATATTGCATCATCATGGCATGTTGCATTTATCATAACAATTCTTCTCCAGAAGTTGTACTAAAGGGGAGGTGGACGAGTAAATATTATTTATCATTTAATAATTTTAGTTGCATTTAATGTTTGTGTCCAACTAGTTGATGGTAGTTGGTTCTTACCTACCCCTGTATCCTCTTGAGATACTGTTTCACATATTGTGTTCTCTTCTCTCACGCTCTTGTATATTGTAAATTGTAAGTTATCTCAACAATATAATTTATCTTTCATAGTGAAATATTTATCCCTCTATTTCTATGGAAATTATTGCAGTCGTGATCTTGGAGTGGGAGCATCTCTCCAACAAGTGCATTTCCCAATTAGTGGGATTTCTAAGTATGTTTATGCAAAAGCCAAGGAACAACTATTGGACACAAGTGAAAAAAGTATTTAGGTACTTGAATGGAACTTTGAATTATTGTTTTATTCACCATGGTACTAATAATGTGAGACAAGTGTTAATTGTATACATATATTTGTAGATTCTAACTAATATAGAGATTTGATAGCTCAAGGTCAACCAGTGGTACCTTTATTTCTATTTGGAGAAGCAATTGTTGTGCTATACATAATTGAAGAAAAATGTATTGCCACAATACATGATTGTAAATATGTAGTGTTGTTAGAGAGGTTGAGTGGCATTATCTATTTTAAGATTCATATAATGGTGAAATATGATTCATAAAGTTTAACTTAATTAGAAATAAACATTGTTTACGATGCTTGAACCAAACACATTGATGTCCTATATTGTTTTTTTAGAGAGATAGTTGAGAGTAGGAAAGATTAAATATATAAATTATACATTAAAGTAAATTTATTTGTTTCTTTGACTATACTCATTAAGTATTGTTAAATTCATATGGTGTAGCAATAAGATAGTCTTCTTATATTCATAAACATGATGTTATTTTTTTGGTTCATATAGAATAAATTTTCCTATAGTAAATATTAAGTGATATATTCTTTACACTTGTCTGGTATTCACCTAAAAAGTGTTCGTATAGGATGAGTTTGCATACAAAAATGTAACGTGGTAAATTATAGCATGTTTCAAATGTTTCAATATAAGATTCACATCAAATCCCATGTGTTGATGTTGTCCTACAGTGTTACATGTTTTGGGTTATGTTGTAGTGATGATTGAAAGTCTTTTAGACAACTCAAAACTTCATATGGAAAACATTATTTTTTTTAAAAAAAGAGTGATACAAAAACACATGAACTTTTTGAGTACATGTGTACCATAACCCAAGGGTAGGACAACATTCTAGAAATTGACATAAATTGTTACAAGTAGTCAAGACTAAATTGATGTTTACATGGGCTACCACAAGTGTTGAGTTTTTACACAAGGAGTTTTTACACCCGTTGAACCGTATCGCTGTTAGATTCATATGTGTGAATCTAGCTTCTTTGCTGATTTTAAGGAAATTTAATGAACATATGTAAAATTGTTATTGGCTGTTTGACATTCAATTAACTGAAATTGTCTTATTGTTGAAAGAAAATAGGAATCAATAAAATTTCTATTGAATTAATAGTTTTCTTTCAAGTTGGTATATCTGTTACAAAAGTATAAGTCACAATGCTTACTCGTGTAACCTCAATAATGATGAAAAAGAATGTATACATGAAGTGTGAAATTTGTCAATTGACTAATTGATTGCTTGACTTAGAATCAAATAAAGAGGTAGTTTTGTTAGATCAATGGTCAAATCAGCTTGTCTTTAAAACTATAGATATTTTGTTGAAATTTCTATTGAACCAATGATCTTCAACAAATTTCTTTTGTTATAAATGTATGATAAAAAACGTCGATGGCACTCTTAATGCGTGATATAGGAAAAAGTTAAAAGAAAATTAATTGCAAATTTGTCAATTGACTAATTGACTCTAACTTTGACTTTGACATTAAGTTTAAACCATATCAAACCCTAATATTATTGTATAGGAGCATAAACAATAAGTAATTTCTTGTTTCTCTTTATATATATAGAACTCTCAATATCCTTAGATATTGCAGCACAAAATCATGGCCACCTTCTTTGGGCTTCTGAGTTCAAGGGGCTTTCTGTGGGTGTAGCTGGGAATTTTTATATGGCAAGCCATAAGACCCATTGCCACAATGAGATTACCCTAGGCTTTGCTAAGCACAGGTATCTATAAGATATTCTCAAAGAAAAAATTTTGAAATGATTATTTTGTGTTGTTATCAACAGATTACAATGACACAGCTAATGCCAACTAGTTCTTGGCAGAAAGCAAAGCTAATATTACTAAGTATCCCTTGGGTGACTCATCAGTTATTGTCTTCCATTATAACAAATCTCACTACATATGTGACAGTGAAAAGGCTAGCCAGGTAAGACTGTTGATTGCTGCTGAGCTTAGTGGTGTGCCTATTGTTAAAGAGTATAAAGTTGTAAATGGTTTCATCAGTGTGTGGAATTCGTGCTCTACTGATGAAGCCATTAGAATGTGTTTGCCAAGTAAAAGGTTTAGATTGTCTTTCAGTAAAATATTTAGGTTTTGTTTGATAGAACACATGCCACTTATTGTGGACACTTACTGGCTATAAAAAATATTAAGTGGTACCCCCTTGTATTTGAATGCTAATGGTGATGAAGAACTGTCATCAATAATGACATTAGTATTAATCATTTTGGACTTCACTTACAACATTTGGGTGCCAATACTAGAGAAGGCATATCTCATCACTCTTAGATCTGTACTGGTAGAAATTTCTTTTTACCAAGCATGTTTAAAAACCACTTTTTCAAAATGCCTATTTCAAGACCATACCACATATGTGTACGACCACCATATTTTGACGTAGATAAATGAATTTTTGCAAATCCTTCTAGGAAAAGATACCTTAGACACCAAATATTAATGAAAATTATTTTTCTTATTATTTTTATTGAATATATATATATATATATTATCAATTTTTAATTGACTATAAAGTACATTTTCAAAACATCTGGTGTACGACCACCATAATTTGATGAAAATTTAATATTTTTTAATTTTTATTTTAGTCTTCAAAAGAATTGTATGTAAATTGATGTCATATAATTTATTTTCCAAAAAACCTAAAAACAAAAAAGTTATTAAAGCTTTACTGAACTTCACTATTTTACATTTAGGTACCACTTTTAATTATTAAATAATGAAAAAAAAGTAAAAATAATCACATGACTATAAAATTTAGATTTTTTAAATCAAGACAGTGAGAACTCTAATGGGTTTTTGTTTCATAAAAAAATACAATCAGGATGACCATAAAAAAAACACGGCAAGGCATAAATCTAGTATTCCAGTGCTTTAGCCATTTTTTGGATGTCCAAGCATAGGCTTGGTCCCACCAAGCCTAACCCGAAACCAAAACCGAGGAATAGATGTGTTTCCTGCTCCATGTTTTATGAAATGGGCACCTGTTATTTAAAATTCAAAAATTGGGCACCCGTTTTGAAATTTGTAACATTTTAAGAAATGTGTGCCCGTTTTTAGAAATGCGTACCCATTTTTAGAAATGGGTGCCCGTTTCTAAAAATCATGCACCCATTTCTCTACGGTGGTCTGATCCTAAATGAACACCCATTTTTCAAAACGTTCACCCATTTTATTTTTATGGGCCAGGGCCTCAAACTTAAATGGGTGTCTGTTTCTTAAAAAATGAGCACTTATTTTTAGCCGCAAATTTTTTTGCTCACAAACTTCTGCGGAATTGGGACCCAGCTTCTTGCACCCACCCCTCAGCAGAATACAAAAATAGTTGATAAAATCTGCAGCCTTGAATTTGTTAATATTCAATCCTTCCCTTTGTCTACAAAAAATTTGCATTTAAATTATTTTATTTCATCACTACTAATATATATTTGTTGTAACATGAGCCCCATCAACCATTTCCTATTGGCATTTATATGTATCATCAGTACAACCGTTTTATGTTTTGTTTGTTATATTCTTGAGATTGACTTGATGTTTCTGTAAATTGGGATTGTTACATCACAGTTCTTGAAATTTGTCAATACTCTAATTTGTATTCTTGTTTTGTTTCGTGATGGAAGATTGTATACAAGAATGATTCTACTATACAGTAAAATCAAAGAACACAAAATTGGCAGTAAACAAGAAGTCAAAAAAACTAAATGATTCTATGCTCACACCACGGTACCCTTTCTCATTTCGGTATGTTTATAAATTTTGGGATGTTACTGTTTAGTCTCTTCCTCATTAATCATACACAATGTGAATGCCTAGAAAGATTATCATATATGCGCCCATTCTCTTCTTCCAAAAGGGCTATCTATTAATGGTTTGTATTTAAATGTCTTTATGGCTTCATGCTTTTCCTCTAAAAACTCTATGCTCTAGGGTATGCAAACCATGACAGATTGAGCTCTGCTCTCTGTCATTATTTTAGCTACATACTTGTTATATGGTTTTGTTTCCATTTCGATAGAAAGGTTTAGGTTTAGAGACTCGGCTCGACTCTCCATAGTAGCTATGTTTTGCTTTACATAGATTGAGTTCTACCCTCTGTCCTAGTTTTATTTTGTCACTTTTCCTATGTTGTAATATTTATATTTTCAAGTAATATATAGGTATGTGCTTGTGCTTTGCTTTAAAAAAATAAATAATAAAGATCAACAAAACAAAAAACGGAAAGCGTCAGATAATATCAACAATTAAAAACTCAATAACTACAATTAATGAAAATGTGAAAAAATAATACATGGCAAGCAACAAGCCCCAACTCAAGCAGGTTTGAAGCCAAATTATTCAAAAGATCTTTGATTAACCACAACCATTTATTCCTTAATGCTAAAATATTTTTGGACAAGTTACCTTTTTTAGAATAATAGCAAATATTTAGAGAGCTACATGTTATCACAACTCCTAAGGTCGAATCCCCCCATGAACATTTGTCAAAGGGGTCTTCATCATAGCTCTATGAAATTGAGAATAACTCCCCCTACATCCCACCTATGCAAACTCAATGCTAGTGCTAGTATCATCATCAAGAAATGGTACTTCATCCCTTTTAGACAAAATGGGATAGAGTTTCTCTTTTCTTGGACAACCAACATTGGCATGGCCTAATTTTGAGCAACAATGAAAATAACCAAAAAATATTTGAGTCCAATCTCCCACACCCAAGTACCCAACTTTGATGATAAGGTAATCCATGAAGTAAGAACCTCATCATCCTCCAAAATAATATAGTATCTTGCAACTGATAACACAAAAAATTAATTTCATGACCATATCCAATATAATGTATTACATTAAAGTATTATAAATTGTAGACACCTAAAATTAATGTTAAATTAATTTTAGACTATCAACATAATTAATTGACTTAATTGTGTTATCCGTATTCCTCTCAGAATCAATTAAATCCAATTTAATTAATCCCGCCACTATTGTCCAGTAATTAATTTGTCAAATAAATTAATTATTCCCTTATTCCTCTAAAGTCCCCTCCAATAATCATTTCCTCTAAACCCACTCAGTTAATTAATTCTAATTAATTAACCTAGTCATGTGATTCCAACAAATCACTTTTCCTAATCCCACTCAACCTAATTAATCCTTTTAGAATCTCTCATAATCATGATTATCATTATCCCTCAATTTTTAATTCTCACTCATGTCACATCAACTTTGAGTCTCTCAAAGAAATTCAAATTTCTTTGAATCCCTCAATGCATCTTTGTTTTGGAATATTTAATTCCTCATATTTGAAATTCAAATTTCTCCCCCCCTTTTCCAAGGAATTTTATATTCCTGTTTATTTTTCCAAGGCACCCTTGATCCATGCCTTCTATCTAAAATCAATCTCAACCCTTCATAATCAAATCAATCTTGGCCCTCCATTGGCCTCATCCAATCTATAAATTAGAGCCTATTCTCCTCACAAATCATCCACTTCTCATGCATTGTCATCCTGCTCTTTTCTCCTCTCTCTTCATAATCCTCTATCAAATCCATCCATCCTTAATCTTTCAATCCAAATCCAATCCATCCATCTATCTTGTTGAGCACAAAGGAGATCAATCTACATCGAAATCAAGCAAGCAGCACATCAATTGGAGCATCAAGGGTGCATCCTCCTCATCCACTTCATCAAGCTCAATCCGAAGGAGAAGGTAAAATAGGAAGGTAAAAATGATCTCTTGATATTTTAATGTTTTCATGCTTATTTCATTGTCTTTTTTATCATTTAACCCTTCAAATCCATTTTCCTCTCTTCATTCTGGCACACCCAGTGGGACCCACGTCCCGAATTTAACAAAAATTTGAATTTTTTGTTAAGGTTACTCGTAGGTTCACACTTCAGCGTGACCATTTCTGGATTAGCGTGAGTGCACACACATTGGTGCGACCATTTCTGGATCAACGCAACCGCAGGAAATTTCAAAAAAAAAATTGGTACCTCATTGTGCTTAAGTGTGACCGCCGTGAAAATTAATCTATCTCCTCCTCATTGTTCTATGTTCTCACTTCTATTTCTTTTCAATTGTCACTTCAGCGCGAGCATTTTTGTGAAAAATTTAAATTTGAATTTTGTTTGGGGCGCTAACTCTAGTTGTTTTGACGCGAGTGCCCGCGCATCAGCGCGAGCGCTTGATAATCAGCGTGACTACAATTTTTCTTTTTCTGTTATCTGTCTGTTTAAATATTAATGCTCATGCATTAGCGCGACTACAAGGATAAAATTTATTCTATTTTTTTGCCATATCTTCTTTATCTTCACTCTGTTTTCCTCCAAACTTCACTAGATCCCCCACAATTTCATTTTGCACATTTCCTTCCTTGAGGACCTTATCCCAAATTCCACTTTTTGAAGCCCGAAATCCCACATTTCTCTATTTTTAGGGTTTGCCATAACTTCTTCTAATTTTGTCCAATCATCTCCAAATTTTGCCATATTGTCTATCTCCAATTTTTGCTTCTTTGTCCCTTTTGGACAATTTTTTTCCATTCCTTCACCTGTCCTCTAAAATCCCCATTTTATGCTTGCCTATCCCTTAGAAAGTGGCAAAAAACCTAGTCAAACCCCATTTACCCATCAAAGTTTCCTCCAAAACCACATTTGTTATTAGTAGAAAAGTTTTTATTCTTGTTTTTCTACTCATTCCCCAAAAAAAAATTTTAAAAAATACTTTGGTCATTCTTTTGTCTTTTGCAGAACGCTTGTTGAAGACTTCATTTTCAAACTACTAATCCACTTTTTTGCAGGTTGGCTAAGGAAATCCAACCAAACATTGTGTTTTTCTTAATCTTTTTATTCTAGACACCTAGATTTTAATTAGGGGTAAAATAACTCTTTCTTTTTATGTTTGAGGAAAGTGTAGAGGTAAGAGAGTATGCTCTTGTCTACATAGACAATTAGAAATCTCGACCCTCGAACCTTTTCTTGTTTGATTGCATGCTTACCCTTTGTGGGTCTGCCCTCACAACTTTCTCTTTGAGAAGGTAAGAGGGGAATGACCCAAGTGAGTACACCCGGACCTGGGGTTCCCAACTCACTATAATAAATAGGTCATTGACTATGAAAGGGTCAATGGTTGGGGCTATATGAGAGTTCACTCTCACATTGGGTGCTTAGTAGGATCCTAGAGATCTCAATAATGCTTGCATGACTACTAAGTTCTTGGTGTTTCATTGGGATATAGGCTTCAATTGTGCTTGCGCAACTGTGAAGGGTAGCTCCTAACGGAAAGCCATACTAAACACCTTGTGCATAGTGGCCAAAAACCATCTAGTCATTGGTGTAGGAGGCCGAACCTCTGAAGCTACCCATATTTTTAAGGCCCTTAGTAGAGACACAAAGTTCACCATGAGGATTTTTCATGGGAGTTGATGCTTGGCTACCCTAGAGAAGTGAGTGTCGTGGAGGGTAGCCAGTGGGGTCAAGCATGTAAGTGTCTGCTCTAGGTAAGCATAGTTGGGAAACCAATTGGGATCCATTGACTATCGTATTTTCTCACCATAGGATATGTTGTGAAGGAGCATGAGTGTCTTTTGAGTCTAACTTCTTTTGACCATTGTGTTTTCTTTACTTGACATCTCTTGCCAAGTCCATCCCCCACAACCAATCAATCCTTCCTCTTTCCAAATTCCATGTTGTCATCATCAAATCTTTAATCCATTTCTATCTATCCAAGAAATTCCCCAATCCACTTTCATCCATTCAAACAATCATCCTTCCTCAACTAATATTCATTCTTCCTCTAATCCAATCAAATCTCCAAAATTCCAACCAATCAAATCCATTCATCTTCCTAATCTGGTTATCCAATCCAACCAATCTAATCTAATCCAAATCCAATCAAACCAAGTCCTAATCCAAGGACTAATCCAATCAAATCAAATCCAATTCAATCCAATCCAACCTAATCCAATCCAATTCAATCCAATCCAATCCAACCTAATCGAATCCAATTTAATCCAATCCAATCCAACTTAATCCAATCCAATTTAATCCAATTCAATCCAATCCAATTCCATTCCAATTTAATCCAATTCAATCCAATCCAGTCCAATTCCAATCCAATTCAATCCAATCTAATCCAATTCAATTTAATCCATTCAATCAATCAATCAATCATCCAAATAAATAAAGTCTTAATCCAAGGACTAATCCAATCCAATTCAATCCAATCAAACCAAGTCTTAATCCAAGGACCAATCAAATCAGATCAAATCAAATCTAATCTAATCTAATCTAATCTAATCCAATTCAATACAATCCATTCAATCAATCAACCAATCCAATCGAACCAATTCCAATGCAAATCAAATCCAATCCAAACCTAATTAGATCTAATCCATCATCATTCCCAGCCAATTCCTAATCCATCATCATTCCAAGCCAAGTCCTAATCCTCATCTTCATTTAACATCATCTTCATAATTGTTTCCCTCTAAAACATATTCATCCAATTCCAATCTAATCCTTCACTCTCAACATGACTACCCAAAATTTCAAAGCTTAGTATGAGAAGATGCTCATGGAAATTTACGAATCTGCCTCACAAGTTAATCCCATAATCTCCTACTCAGCTATCATACCTCCATCCATCCAATCCAAACACATTATACTCAATCCCAATCTATACCATATCTCTTATCCTTCCTCTACCTTCGACAAGGGAAATCCATTTTATTCCACATCCATATCTCCATATTATCCCTCTTCCACCTACTCCTCTAATTCAATAAGTATACCTCCATCTCCCATCCCATCCATATCTCAAACCCCATCCTTTCACAACACATTCATTAAATCTACTCCCCATCCAAATCCTTTACTCCATAGTCCTCCAATCATTAATCCTAATTCCCTAATCCATTATCCTAATACTCCATCCAATCCCAATCCTAATCCTCCATCCAATCCCAATCCTCCATCCAATCCCAATCCTCCATCTAATCCTAATACCCCATCCAATCCCAATTCTCCATCTAATCCCAACTCTCCATCTAATCCCAATCCTCCAAAATCCATATTATCCACGTCCTCCAAATCCATCATCCATAATCTTATCCAAGACATGCTAGCAAAGCAGACAAAATCCTCACCTCAAAACAAAGTGGCCAAGTCTCCTCAAGTCCTCCATCCACCCCAATCACCTCCACCTCAAAACAAATCCCAATCCCCCACACTTCATGATGCCCCCATTTCCCCATCTACTCACATCAAACATTCCATACCTTCCTCCATCACACAATCCTCACCACTCCCAACATGCCAAAATATTGTTCCAAAGCATGCTAGCATAGAAATCTCTCTATCTCATGATACATCTCCCTCCACTCCATCTAGCGATCCCATCCCCTCCACTTCCTCTCACGGTCATATGATTCCTCTATCATCGCATGATCCTCTTCCATATCATGATCCAGTCACCCCTCCCACTCCACCTCATGATAACCTCTCTACTCAAGATCAAAGTATCCCTTCATCTCCATGGCATGATCCCAATCCATCTAAAGATCCTAATCTTCCTTCCACATCTCATCCCCCTCAAAATGGACTCACATCTTGTTTCCAAAATAATAAGGGTCCTAAAGATAATGCTCAAGATGTTTATACATCCTTTATTCCTCCTAAATCCAAATTTGCCTCATACAAATCAATGTCCTGTTATCCCTCATCTTTCGCATCCATTTTGGGACCTTATGTTCCAAAGTTAAACCTTTCATTCTTTCCATCCATTTTGGGCCCCTATGTTCCGATGCTCAATCCTCCATCCCTTCCATCCATATTGGGTCCTTGCATCCCTCCATCCATCACTCCATCACCTCAAATAATCTCTAAGCAAGATCAACAAAGGCACACATCCTTGGATGCCTCCCAACACTCTCTTTCCACCAACCCATCCATTAAATCCATCAATCCTTCATCCTCATGCACCCATCCCATTTCTATTGGAAGCAATTTGGATGCCCAATCTAAAAATAATAAAGCTCAAAATCCACAAAAATCAAAGGATCAACATGTCCCCTCAAAACGACATGCTCAAAAGAAAAATGTGATCCGAAAGAAAGAAAAATAAAAAAGGCCACAAAGGCCCCAAAAGAAAAAATCAAAAACTATGTGGATTCCCAAAGAAGCAATGCATCCCAAAGAACAATCAAAATTGGCATCCAAACTTGTTAATCCAAAATCTCCATCCATTCATAAGTCCTCAAATCCTCCATCTAACACTCCTCCATCTTCAAAATCCATTTTGGGTCCTTATGTCCCAAAATCCACCATCCGAACTCCATCATCCCCTTCTTCTATTTTGGGTGCTCATTTCCCAAAATCCACACTCTATCCCCCATCTAATTCAAAACACTCTCCTCCACTACTCCACCACCCTTCAAGGTGTGTGCCAATGTTGATCTTCCACAAATTCTTCAAAACCCTAAACATTATCCACCATCCATTTTTCACAATCCCATTTCTTTAGTCCAATCCTTTCCAAATCCTTATCTTCCATCCCCTATCAATTTCATCTCCCCAATTATTGTTACCACCATCTATGAGAATACCTCCACTTCAAAGAAATACTAAGGGATACCATCTATGGAACTAGATGCTTGAGTCCTCCCTTCCTCTTTCACACATCCACTATCTTCCATATCCACTCATCCTCATCCTTATCCATCCAAACTATTCCAAAAATTAAAACAAAATTAAAAAAATCGAGAAATTTTTTTTAAAAATAAAAAAAATAAAGAAAAATACAAATTTTTTTTTAAAAAATTCAGAAAAAAGTAAAGAAAAATCATTTCATCCAATGATGAAAACCACTTCTTGTGGCGCCTTGGGTAAGTATCATGATGAAAACTTGGCAAACAAGCGTCATGTGTAATCCCCTCATCCCCTTGCACTCTACACTTGGGGGCAAGCTTCATCCACACAATCCTCCCATCCACCTACATCATATCTAAGTCCATTCTCCTTTCATATTTTTGATCTTGACTCTACTACCCATATCCTACATCTCATATCCCTCATCCTATCAAAAAAAATCCTCCATTAATATCTATCATCTTGATCATATAAGATGCAAAACAATGTATATGCATGCATGCTTTGGAGCATTCAAGCCTTAATCCTCTACCATCCATATCCATTACAAATTATCCTTCCACCTCATACATATTTACCCACCATCCTTGCATCCTTAATTACACTACCTCTACTGTGGGGTATTGCACTCCTTTGCAGCATAGTCTTTGGGTCTCCATCACCCTACCATCCATCCTTTATTCCTCCATTTCTTATCCATATCCACACACTTATTCCCCCCATCTCCTATCCAAACAAATCCCTCATCCATCTATCCTCTTACCAATCCTTGGTTCTCCCTTGTCATTGGTTCCATTCAATCAAATCCTATCAATCAATCCACCCCATCCAATCCAATTTATAATCCAATCCTATCTTATCCAATCATATTCTCCATCTGTTCCAATTGAATCATTAATCCCATCCCCAATCCAATCCTATTCAATCATCCATCCCCATTTTTCATCCTATCTAATCATTTATCCTTCTTCCAATCCCATCCAATCCATCAAACTGAGCTTTACCCATCTACCCAAGCTCGCATTGACTTGTGCCTAATCCAAGCACCCATCCATAATTTGCTAATCAAATCCAAGTGGCAATCCTCTCATCTATAGATCTTGCACATCCAACTTGTCTTTTGTCATCCATCAATCAATCCATCACCTGCCCATCAGGATGTCTCCTTCCTTAGTCTGGAAGCTTATCCAAATCAATATCCTACTCTTGGCAAGAGATATCAGTTGGTCATGTGCATGTTGTTTGCATGCTTAAGCTTTTCTCTTTGTTTTTCATCTTGTGTCCTAGGACTATACTTGTTCAGGACTACCTCGATCATCCTATATCTTGGTATGTCTTGGCTGGTGTATAATGGGGCATGGTTTTCAAACCATGGTGTGTTTGAAGGTCTTCCTTGTATGAACCAACAACCCTGCGTTAGTGTTTATCAACACTTGCATGATTGTGTGCAAGGCATTCTTGTTTAACTGAGCGTCAGTCCATGCCTCGGATCTTCATATCATCCTGGTTCTTATAATCAGTGGTGTTGACTATCCAGGGCAATATCAAATCTAGGTTTGTTCTCTATACTTGCTCAACAAGAAATCCAATCTATTTATCCTTTCTTTGTCTCATTTCATTCACAACACTCCAACTCATCCTACTTCCCTATTTCATTATCTTCATCACTTATTCTTCTAATTACTTTTGAGAGCACACCTGTGTTCTTCAAATCCACATGTCTTCTTGAGGGGGCATACCACTACTTTCTCATCATCCTTACTCCTAATCATTCTTCCTCATCTCATAATTGGGGCATCGTGCTACTAGTCCTTATCCTTTTCTTCATATCATAACCGGGGCATCATGCTACTAGTCTTTATCCTTTTCTTCCACTATGTTTTATTCTTCTTTGATATAACATCATTTCACAACGCTATATCAAAGAGGGGCAAAATGTAGACACCTAAAATTAAATATTTAGTTAATTTAAGCCTATCAACATAATTAATTGACTTAATTATGTTATCCTTATTCCTCTCGGAATCAATTAAATATAATTTAATTAATCCTATCACTATTGTCTAATAATTAATTTATCAAATAAATTAATTATTCCCCTATTCTTCTAAATTCCCCTCCAATAATAATTTCTTCTAAACCCACTCAATTAATTAATTCTAATTAATTAACCTAGTCATGTGATTCCTACAAATCACTTTTCCTAATCCCACTTAGCCTAATTAATGCTTTCTAGAATCTCTCACAATCATGCTTATCATTATCCGTCAATTTTTAATTCCCACTCCTATCACATCAACATTGAGTCTCTCAAAGAAATTCAAATTTCTTTGAATCCCTCAATGCATTCTTATTTTGGAATTTTTAATTTCTCATATTTGAAATTCAAATTTCTCCCCCCATTTTTCAAAGGAATTTTATATTCCTGTTTATATTCCCAAGGAACCCTTGATCCATGCCTTCTATCTAAAATCAATCTCAACCTTTCATAATCAAATCAATCTTGGCCCTCCATTGACCTCATCCAATCTATAAATTGGAGCCTATTCTCCTCAAAAATCATCCACTTCTCATGCATTATGATGCTACTCTTTTCTACTCTTCTTTCTCAAATCTTTCAATTCAAATCCATCCAATAATCCTATCAAATCCAATCTATCTTGTTGACCTCTTGGAGAGCATTCCACATCTAAATAAATCAAAGGAGCACATCAAGTGGAGCATCATCCAGGGGCGCCTTAACTTCATCAAGGTCAGTCCGAAGGAGAAGGTAAAATAGCAAAGGTATAAGATGATCTTTTGATGTTTTATGGATTTCATGCTTATTTCATTATCATTTTGATCATTTGACCTTCTAATCTGTTTTCCCATCTTCAGCAATCTCAATAAATATCCCTTCATCCCACTGTTCCAATGGTAGCCCCAAAGTTTTTATTTCTAAAACATCCATCTTTTGACAATTACAATGGAGTGATAACAATATAATATCCCAACAAGTGAGCTCTTGAGCAAAGAACTAGAGATTTTAATGAAAGATTTTGTTGTGACAATTTAGTAGACTGGCCCCTTTCCCATAACGAAGGAAGGAAATAAAATAGCATTACGAAAGACCTTAGAAGAGACAATGAAAATCACTTCAACCATAGAAAAACTAAGGGAATCCTCCACCTTGGCCAAAGCATTAGTGAACAACATGTAGTACGAACAAAAAGAGCCAAATAATTATCCTTCTTAAGGAAATAGCCCTCAACATACCTTGGTATCAAAAACTATGTGTTCCCATCCCACATAAATGAGATGCTCTACAATACCTTCTCTTAATTTGAGGTAGGAGATTTTTTAATCATTAAGGAATATATTTTTCTTTCATTTTTTTAGTATGTGTGTAGATATGACAATTCCTTAACAAATTCATGCATTTTCTCTTTAAATCCCTACTATCCAACAACTTCTTAATATAAAGATTTTATTTTTTTCACGCTTATCATCAATTTATCTTTTTAAGAAAATCATGTTCCTTTTACCAAGGACTTATGTCCTCCACCTTTCCCAACTGGAAAAATGCAGTTTTTGATGTCATGGACAAGTTTCGGGGTCTCCATTCAGGCTGGTTAGACCATTCACATATTTTAGTTATCCTTGGACCTTGCACCCTTAAAATTGTTTAACTAATATTTGTATTTTATAAATTAACCAAAAAAGAACTGTGTTACATGAACATCCATCAAGGTCATCATATCGCTTCCTCCACAAGGAAGAAAAGAAACACTAATTTTAGCAAAGATAAAAGTGAAAATTAAAACAAAACAATATGCATATTATCACCAAACACACTTATCATTTGATCAAGAGTCTAAGTTACTTCTCACTTCACTAAAAGTATGTTTGGGACACAATAAATGTAACATGACACATGACAGCTAATGAATGATATTTAATAAAATGATTATTAGTAAAAAATTGTGTCTCGTGTGCATTTAAACTTTTATAGATTTGATAACAATAATATTGTTCTTGAGAATTGAAAAAAAAAACCTTTTGAATATAAAATGTTAGAACCATTTATTTAATAACAAGAAATTTGAGATGATTAAAAAAATCCAGTTTTGTATGGGGGTTTTCCAATTTTAAAACATAACTACAATATCTTAAAGGGAACCAAAATAAATCCATTTTAATCTTATGAAAGAATTAATGCAATTATAAATAAGTCTATACAAATTTTAGTAGAGTGGTGATTTATTGTAGCACATCAAATACATTGGGACAATTTTCTTTTGAAAAGAAAATTAACCTCTAAAGCACATGAAATGTACGGATATCAATAAAGTATTACAATAAATTTTATAGTTCCAACGCTCTCAAGAGGACATATAGATGATCTTCAACTCTAATTTTTTGAGTCAATACAAAAAACTAAGATTTCTCAAAAATTATCAAGTGGTGTTACAAAATAATGACCATAAAATTGGGGATTGACTAAATACATTTAAAAGGGAAAACAATTCTTTAGGCCTATTACCTTTGAATCTCCCTGACAAGTTGATTACTTGTGCTACAATATTTTATAGTATTTTATATACTTTTAAATGTGTAGAACATGAAAAATTTGCAACACATTCCTAACAATCTCCTAGTTGTTGCATATTATATATAAGCGAGAATTTAACAAGCTATATTTAATAGCCAAGTGCAAAATGTGTATAATCTAGATCTACTAGACCATTTTTAACTCTCCATGATAAGTAATAAGATAATTAATAATTAAGAATATACTTGTTGAATTGTTTAACTTCTCAACCAAAATCTTTTTGTCTTCCACCATTTTTCAAATAAAATGTCACTACATATAAATGCACTTTGTCTCTCTGAAATGTAGGGTTTTCAACCAAACTGATTACAACCACTCTCACAATTAGTTGTCTCTATAGTATGTATCAACCTAAACTCTAACTAATATACCTAAATCCATGCCAACACTATCTAATTATGGGTATCTTTCATGTACTAAACTTTGGTAGGTGAAAGAGAAAGATTACTTTTACTCTTTCTCATCCAACTAGCAACATCACCAAATAAATTAAACACGTAATTGTTAGTCAATCTCTTACTATAAATGTCATAATTCCAATCCATTTCAATAAGACCATGTGTGTTCAATAGCTCATTCAAATTAAGCTATACATAGTAGCAACTATTCTAAGGTTCTATGAAGCTACAAAATAAACAATATTATTGTAGATTAATATTTTCTCTCCAAATTGTGCCTAAACATACTCAAAATTCCCACTAATTGTATAATATCTAGTGTTATAAAATCTATCACATACATAAGAATTATAGAAATACTAGCATATAAAACATGTCTTTTGAACTCTATCTTAGGATATTGTTTGATAAATTAATTGGCATCATAGATATGAATAGGAATGCTCCCTAAATAACAATCTTGCATCCCTAAATAATGCAACATAGAGTTAACATACTTCTTTTGGCTCAACAAAAGTTTTATATTAAACCCATCTCCTTTGATCTCCATGCCCATGATAAATTTGAATATTTCATTTTAAAGTATGATGAAGTTCAATGATATTCATGCACCTTAATCTTAATTATCAACAAAATGGTACCAAAAAAGAGAAAAGTGTTAAAATGACTATCTTATTTCCTAAAATAGACATAGTAATCAAATTTTCCCTAATTAAATCTAACTTCAAATTAAGTTTTAGATTTGTATTTCATATTTTGGATGACTACTACAAGCCATATAAAAAGTTCCTTAACCTATGAATAGCCTATTCCATTTCTTTTTTGTGGAGGTCCAAACCTCCAAGTGTGATAGCCTAGCAAGGGCACAAAGTCTGCAAGCATACTAGCCCAGTGAGGGCCTTCACAAAGAAATTTTTTCCACTCAATATGGGGGAATGTACCTGTATGCTGAAAACTCTTCTTCTAAGAGCCAAGGACTACAAGGTATCCATTCCACCAAATTTGCATAAAGCATGATCTCTATCTCATCCCTTATGATATTGAAGCCTTGCACTCAAAAAGACTTCATCCCTGGTAGGATCATTTGCAGCCATTTAGCTTCACCAGTAGACCAAGGGCCCTCCCTTTTCGTTTACTATAGAATATTAAGACTTTAATGTTAATTTCTTCCTTATATTCAAGTGGTGTTTACATAACCATCACCAACCTACCTCCATCTATCTTTACATCTTGGTGGTGGAAATAAAACATAATTTTTTTTCCAAGGCAACATCTAATTTATAGCTCATCCAAAGCCTATAATTTTTTTTCCAAGGCGACATCTAATTTATAGCTCATCCAAAGCCTTCATAATTCCAATTATGTGGCAACTTGTGAACCTTATTTCTATCTCCACATCTCTTTTTCTATTATAATATTCATATGTTGTAGGCGTGATGATATAAAGGGATAAAACCAACATAAATTTATGGTTAAATTATAGGAAGTGCCTTTAAACTATATTGTGGAGCTATGGAAAGAAAAAAATAAAAAGGTAAGTACAACAACACTACTCGGCACAAAACTCTATTTGGAACAATATATTAAGTCTGCAAAGGACTTAAAGGATGTGAGGAATGTTTCATATGCAGGTGTTGTTGGAAGTCTCAAGTATATAATAATTTGTACAAGACCATACATTTCCCAAGTAGAGGGAGTTCTAAGTATGTTTATGGCAAAGCCAAGCACCAACCATTGGACACAAGTGAAAAATGTATTTAGGTACTTGAATGGAACTTTGAATTTTTGTGTTGATTCATCATGGTACCAATAATGTAGGGCAAGTGACAATTGCATACATTTATTTGTAGATTCTAACTAACATAGAGATTTGATAACCAAGGGTCAACCAATGGTAACTTTTATTCTATTTGGAGGATAGATTAATTTGATGAGAAAGTAGTGGAAGATAGTTGTGCTATCCATAATTGAAGAATAAAGTATGTCCACAATACAAGATTGTAAATAAGTAATGTTGTTAGAGAGGTTGAGTGACACTGTTATTTTAAGATCCTTATAATGGTGAAATGTGATTCACGAAGTGTAATTATTTAGAAATAAATATTGTTTAGCATGCTTGACCCAAGTACATTCATGTACAATATTATTATTTTTTAAATATGGGAGACTAGAAAATTTTAAATATATAAATTTTACATTTCAATAAACATAGTTGATTATTTGACTATTCTCACTAAGAATTGCTAAGTTCATATGGTTTAAGGATACGATATGCTTTTCATATTCATAAACATGAAGTTAGTTTTTTTATTTGTACATAACAAATTTTGCTATAGTAAATAATAATTAGACTTGTCTAGTGTTCACCTAAAAAGAGTTCATATAGGATTAGTTTGCATACAAAATGTAATGTGGTGATATATAGCGAGTATTAGATGTTGTAGGATACATGTTAGTTACCATGTGGTGATTTTGTGCTATAGTGTTACATGTTTTAAATTTGGTGATATTGTTGCAATGATTGCAAATCATTTGGACAACTCAAAAACTCATAGAGAAAACATTATTTTTTTTAAGTACTAATAGTGATGTAGGAACACTTGTGATTTTCAGTTCATGTGTACTACAATCCAAGAGTAGTATAAAATTCTAGAAATTGACAAAAAATGTTACTAATCAAGTTGAATGTGATGTTTACATGGCTACCACAAGTGTTGATTTAACAGTGGTGTCTATGCAAATAAAACATGAGCATACGAATTATATTGTATGAATAAATATTTGATTATAGTGTGTAGAAGTAACTAAGGCGACTATCCATGCATGGACACATTATACGTGATGATATGTGGGGTTTGTTAATAGCATAATATTGTAAAATTATAGTTGTATAATTCCTGATATTCTTTAGGTTGGAAAGTTAGGTATATCTAGAAAAAATTAAACTATTAATTAATATATAAATAAAATAAAGAATTCTAAATTGAAATAACTTAGGTATATTTTTTTCAAATTTGGGTACCTCATCATCAACACTAATAACTTTGAAGTCATTGTTGTTTCTACACATTATAACAAAATGTTGTTATGACAACAATTAAAACATTCTCAGCTATTAATAATTTCTCTAATATCTGAATTGTACTTATTCTATATTCACATTGGTGATAGCATAAAAGACCCCTCTCTATGGTGGACTCTAAAGATAGTGATAAGACATTAAGAGACCCCTAAAGAGTGTTAGTAGTACTACGTCTACTCTCCATGATTTACAGATAACTACTGTATGCTCTATTTTAAAGCATAAGATAACTAAAGAGAAGTGCAAGTTAATCTTTGTACACCTCATTTCTTTTGTAATTTCTTTGTCCATGTGGTGGTTACCTTTGTATAAATCATGCTTTTGCAAATGGTAATGATACAATTTTATTTTCTTCTTTTATGCTATAATTTCTCCCATGTTTTCCACAAGTTTTTTTTTTCTATCTGCAAGATCCATACTATGCAGGTTTAGCTATATTTTTGCATGGTATCAGAGCACACGAGAGCTAGGAAGAAAAAGCATAAACAAACTTTCATTTGCAGGTATTGAATATTAGAATTATTAGAAAGAATGAAATTTCCATTTTCTTTGGGGGTGACTCTTAATATCTTTTGTCTAATCATGAACTGAGTCTATAGGGGGGTTAATCATGTCTCTTGATAATTATTTTCATCTTCTATTGTCAAGTTAGTTGTAGAGAACAATTTGTCCTAGAAACAAAGAATTAATAATCATTGCCTTGAACAGGATCTACTACCCTATCTCCTTGGACTCGTTCCTGAGCCAAGTGACTATGAACAAAAGAATACATAGTTTAATAGTAATGGCATGGCTTATGGACTAATATGTATCACTGTCTATGAGGATATTCTAAATCACTTAGAGAACACTGAGTGTCCTTACATTGCTTGGACCATCATCCAACAATTGTATGGAGACACTAGATCCTTATCTGAAAGTGATGTTTCCTTGGATGACCAAGAAACATCTTGTTTACACATCCTTTTGGGATGATAAATTTATTGAACCCATGTATACTTGTTGCTTCTTTAAAGTTCAGAGTTGATTCATAGAAAGCTTCCAATGATTCTTTGTAGTAGGATCATTTATGTATTTTAGATTCAGTTCTTTAGGACCAATTTCTAGCAGACATCTTTTGCTTGTTTATATTGTCCCTCCTTTCAAATCTAGATGAAACTATTGGTTGCATGCATCTTCTCTTTGATGAGGATGATTCTTCTTCAGTTGTTGTGAGAGAACATTCTAATCCTCTTCTGCATTCTATATGTGATCATTCCTTATAGTTCGATATGAGTGTAGATATTTTGTCACAACATTTTGAGGAGATCTCTTTGCCTTCAGAGGAGATACTCGGGTCTTTCACTTGTGTTCTACATTAGTTTCTAGGAGATTCTAGATTGTCATCTTCAGCATTGTGGCTTAAAATGCCTAATTTAATTATGACAACTTTGAACATCGAGATGGAGACTACTGAGTAGACTTCATTAAGGACATCATTTCTTTTGAGGTTTCTTCCTACATATTTCTTTCAGAAATGGAAAGATATATTGCATACACGTTTGATTTTGTTTCTTCCTAAGGGACAGATCAGAACCAAGTCCAGGTTCAAGTCGCGTAGCCCACAAACTTTCACCGCCCAAAGCCTCATGAACCCACTCTACACGATATACATTAATCCGTCTTATACGATTCACCGAACCCTTCTGTTCACATCAATGCCTCCTCCCAACCATGCCTAATGTGAATCAACCCCTCCCTACTAGGACCCTGTAAACAAGGATAAGACATAAGAACCATTTGGAAACAGTATGCATGATATGCCACTGAACAATTTGTGAGAACCAAGTCCAGGTCCAAGTCGTGCAGCCCATCACAAAAATCGTGATGAACCCAATCCACACGGCATACATAAATCCGTCTAATACCATTCACACGAACCCTTTTGCTCACATGCTCAATGTGAATCCACTCCTCCCTACTACACTTCACCTCAATCCGTCTAATACGACTGACTCAGATGCAACAACATTAGGACTGACCGTTCATCGGTACAGGGAGTTTTTCCACCTGCTGAACCCTATAGCTGTTTGACTCATGTATGAATCTATCTTCTTTTTGGTTTGAAGGAGTTTTAATTAACACGTGTAAAATTATTGGCTATTTGACGTTCATTTAAGTGAAATTGTAGTATTGTTGAAAGAAAAAATGACTGAAGAGTTAATGTAGATGTTAATGAAGTGTTAATGTATATGTTAATCAATTATTCAATATTTAAATGATTATTTGAAATTGACTGTTTGGTTCAAATAAAACAAATTTGTGGTATTGTTGTTTCAGTTGTCAAAATCAATTGTAAACAAATACCTTAAGAAAATAAGGTTTATAAGGAATTAGATGTAAATGAAGTGTTAAATATGTTAATTGATTAATTGACTGGTTGACTTAGATTCAAATAAAACGGTAGTACTGTTACATCAATGGTCAAATCAGCTGTATCTAATTATGCTTACAAACTAAGCTTTATTTTTAAAAATTATAGATATTTGTCAAAAAAAATTATTGAACCAATTGTCTTCTAACAAATTTATTTTATTATAAATGTATGATAAAAAAATATGGGTGAAAGTGTTAATACATGATACTGAAAAAAGTTAAGATGAAGATGAATTACAAATTTGTCAATTGACTAATAGACTCTTTGACTTTGACTTTAACTTTGACTTTGACATTGACATCGATATTTAATTTAAACCAAATAAAACTATAATGCTTTCTTATTATTTCTTAGTTATGCAAGTTTGGTAAAAAGAAGGAAGTATTATGCTTTCTCAACTAAATATGCTCTTGATGTATTGAAACAATTTAATATGAGTAACTGTAAACCATCCAATACACCATGTGAATGAAGTGGGATTAAAATTGAGTGCCAATTCTACTCAAAAGAAGGTGGATGGAAAATTGTATAGACAACTTGTTGGTAATCTCTTGTATCTTACTATAACTAGACGAGATATTGCATATGCAGTTGGGGTTGTATCCAGGTACATAGCAGACCCACATATTGAATAGTGAAAAGCAACTAAAAGAATATTGAAGTACATCAAAGGTACCTACAAGCTTGGCATTGAATACAAATATGGAGGAGATTCTACTTTAGTTGGTTATATAGATTATGATTATGTAGGTGATATTGATGATAGAAAATCTACTTCGAGATACATCTTTCATCTTGGATTAGGACTAATTTCTGGAAGCAAAAAAAGCAATCAACAGTGTCACTATCATCTACAAAAGACGAATATATTGGTTCATCAAAAGCATCTCAAGAAGCTTAATGGCTAAGGAGACCACTTGAAGAGACACATCATCCGCAAGATCTTCCAACTGTTATATTTTGTGATAATCAAAGCACTATAAAGCTAGCAAAAAATCCTGTCTACCATGCCAAATCCAAGCACATAGAAGTTCATCATCATTTTATTCGTGACTTAATTGAAAATGAAGTAGTGGAGTTACAATTTTGTGGAACTGAAGATCAACTTGCAGATATATTTACAAAAGCACTACCTATAACAAAGTTCGTCCAAATTGGAAACTTGCTTCATCTTTAAGAAGTTGCTATGTGAAATATTTGTATTTATCCTCTCCCGATAAACATTATGGGGGGTGTTAGAGATAATGTTTATCTTCTAGAAAGTGACAATATTTATCTTTGTTAAAGTGATAATATTTATCCAAATAAGTGATAATGTAAATTTTGGAAAGTGTTGGAAATTACATTATAATATAAGAACTATAAGAACTTTCCCACATATGGAACTGACAACGCTGTGTTAAAATTGTCCAGTTAAGTGGATAAGAAAAGATTAGATTTGATGAGGTTGAATAAGCAGTGATCATTTTGAGTTACAGGCAAGTTCTTTCAGGGTGCACTTAACCATTTTACAGCACAGAAATGCTGGTTCTGGAGGTAGAGATGAACAAATAGAGAAGGGCAAAAATAGAGACAGAAAATACTGGAAGAAATCTAAAGTTAATCTGCTCTGAAAACAAGAGACAAAAACATTCAAATAACCAGTCCTTCTCTTCATTCATTCAAATATCAAACCATACAAATAAGACAGAGCTTGAGCTCTTCAAATAGTTTCTTAGACATGAAAAATGGAAACCCCTATTCTGATTTTGCTCTCTGTTCTCCCTGTTCTGCCCTGTTTTTCTTACCCGTGCGATGCCCTTTTTCACATATATCTCTGTCTTAAAAATAAAATTATGAACTTAGCCTTTTTGTCATAAGCCAAAAATAAATTCCATCGTATGGGGGGAAAACAAAAACTAATTAATTATATTTAATGCTGACTTAGCAGCTACCGTGCAGAGAAAGATATGATCAGGATATGCCATCAAACCAAATTCAAAAACTGTCCTAAAACGGAGGCGAGAAGAGAGAGGAGTAGTTGAGCTTGCAGGAGGAGTATACGGATGCATTAAAGTTCCCTGCAATTGGGATTAAATTCTAACACTCCCCCTTAATCACAATTGCTACCATCTATGATGCCCAATCGATCTCTTTGATAGACAAAACTTTCTTTTCCCAATGCCTTGGTGAAGATATCTGCACATTGATCTTGAGACCTGCAAAATTCCAAAAAGATTTCTCCATTGCTGATTAGTTCTCTAATGAAATGATATCTAGTGTCAATATGTTTGCTTCTCTTGTGGAATACTGGATTCTTTGACAATGCTATGGCTGAATTGTTGTCACAGTAGATCTTTGTTGCCTCCTCTTGTTCTTGTTTGAGATCTTTCAAAACTCTTCTCATCCAAACTGCTTGACATGATGCACTTGTGGCTGCTACATACTCTGCTTCAGCTGATGAAAGAGTGACAATTGGTTGTTTCTTTGAAGACCATGAAACTACACCTGTTCCAAAATGAAAGACATAGCTGGAAGTGCTCTTCCTATCATCAATGCTTCCAGCACTATCACTATCCGTGTATCCTATGAGTTTGAACTCTTTTGAACTTGGATATTGGATCCCATAATTCTTGGTTCCACTCACATATCTCAAAATTCTTTTACCAGCTTGCCAATGTGAAACTTTTGGAGACTCCATGAACCTTGAAATCAAACTTACACCATACATAATGTCTGGCCTTGTTGCTGTTAAATACATGAGGCTTCCAACAAGTTTTTTATACAAAGTTGGATTTACCTCAGTTCCTTTGTCATCTTTACTCAATTTCAAACCTGTCACAATTGGTGTTGGGGCTGATTTGCAATTCATCATATTAAACCTCTTCAAAATGTCATTTGCATATTTTGTTTGAGAGATGAATATACCATTTTCATTTTCATTCACCTCAATGCCAAGAAAATACTTCATTAAACCCAAATCAGTCATCTCAAATTCTTTCTTCATATCTGATTTGAACTTGTCAATTGATAGATCACCCATGAATACTAAGTCATCAACATATAAGCAAACAATTATGATCTCACCTTGCTCATTCATTTTGGTGTATAAAGTAGGCTCACTGCTGCACCTATGGAATCCATTTTGTAAAAGATAAGAGTCAATTCTGCTATACCATGCCCTTGGGGCTTGTTTGAGTCCATAAAGAGCCTTCTTGAGCTTGTAAACCTTGTTTTCATGACCCAAAGTCTCATAACCAGGTGGCTGTTCCACATAGACTTCTTCTAAAATGCCATTCAAGAAAGCTGATTTCACGTCCATTTGATATACTGCCCATTTGTTTTGAGCTGCTATGGCCAATATTGTTCTTACGGTGTCCATACGAGCAACCGGTGCAAATGTCTCATTGTAGTCTATTCCGGGTTGTTGAGAGCAACCCTTTGCTACTAACCTTGCCTTATGTTTTTGGACATCACCATTTGCATTCAATTTGGTTTTGTAAACCCATTTCACTCCAATCACCTCTTTTCCTTGTGGAAGATTCACCAACTCCCATGTTTGATTCTTTTCAATAGAATCTATTTCTTCATCCATTGCAAGCATCCATTTTTCTTCTTTAATTGCTTCTTCAAAATGAATTGGATCATCTACATGTGAATATAAAGAAAAAAGAGAAGTCTGTCCTTCATTGTTTCCACTTTCATTTTGCTCATAAATCTCTCTTAAACTTCTGATTTTTTGTCTTCTTAAGCTTGCCAATGTAGGATTTGACATGTCACTTGATGTAGACCCTGTGGAATGTGGACTTGCTATCCCTGCACTAAAAATCCCTGTTGTTGATGGTGTTTGCTGCCTATTTGCTTGAGTGTTTGTTTGCATACGTGACGCTATTCTTACACTTGATGATGGTGTTGCTTGACTACCTTGTTGTCCTTAAATGGGTGTAGGAGGACTGACATTTGGAAGACTGCCTGCTGCTATATCATCTTCATTTTCTTCTTGTGGTAAAGTGGCTACAATATTAATGGTTTTATCCATGGTTCCATCCCATGCTTCATCTTCTACAAATTGAACATCCCTGCTGATTATTACCTTCTTGCTGATTGGATTATATAGCTTGTATGCCTTGGATTCATTACTCTATCCCACAAATATGCATTTTTCTCCTTTGTTGTCTAATTTTCTTCTCAATTGATTAGGTACATGTGCATATGCAACACATCCAAAAACTCTCATGTGAGCAACATTATGTTTTCTTCCACTCCAAGCTTCTTCCGGAATCATATTCTTCACACTTTTTGTTGGACATCTATTCATTATATAGGCTGCACATGATATAGCTTCAGCCCAATACTCATTTGGCAAATGTTTGGCCTTCAACATGCTTCTAGCCATTTCCATGATTGTCCTATTTTTCCTTTCAGCTACCCCATTTTGTTGAGGTGTGTAGCTAGTGGTGAATTGCTTGTGGATTCCATGTTTCTTGCAAAATCTTAGAAGATCATTTGAGATGTATTCACCACCTCTATCCGTTCTCAATGCTTTGATGTAGTGACCACTTTGTTTTTCAACTAGAGCTTTGAATTGACAAAAATATTCAAACACTTCACTTTTATGCTTTAGAAAGTAAACCCATGTTTTCCTTGAGTAATCATCAATAAATGTTAAAAAGTAGAATCTACCACCTATTGAGGGTGTTTGCATTGGGCCACACAAATCTGAATGGATTATCTCCAAAGGTGCCTTAGCTCTCATTGACATACCTGCTGGAAATAATTCTCTATGCTGCTTTCCAAAGATGCACCCTTCACATACTCTTTCTGGTTTCTCAATTAAAGGCAATCCATTGACCATGCTTTTCCTATGAAGTAGATTTAAAGCTGCAAAATTTAAATGCCCAAATCTTAGATGCCAAAGCCAATTTTCATCTTTAATTTCTGCTTGAAAGATTACTTGAGTGACTGCTGTAGTTTTTTCTTCATCCTCTTGTGAGTTTGTTGAGGGGGGTCCTTGAGCAAATTCAATTTTTAAATCAGGTTTTATCCTTAATGGAAACATCCTATTGTTTGTCATTTGAACCTTTGCTATGAGCTGATTGCTTGGATATTTGTCTAAAATTATGCACTCTTTGTTTTTGAAAGAGACTCTATAACCCTTTTGGACAAGCTGCCCAATGCTCATTAGATT